>NW_025729152.1:529424-555277 GCF_021461385.2 Schistocerca piceifrons | reverse complement strand
TCCCTAACTCGCTCCAGGCAAATACCGGGATGGTTCCTTCCAAAGGGCACGGCCGACTTCCTTCCCCATCCTTTCCTAATCTGATGAGACCGATGACCTCGCTGTCTGGTCTCCTTCCCCCAACAAACCAACCAACCAACCACCTGATCTTGCGCGCTCGGATTTTCACCTTTCCCGCTCTCTGTCGAAGAACCTTCAAGGAAATTCCTTTCCGGATGAAAATGGGCCCCAAAACCACGTGATTTCTGCAGTAGCGGAGTCGAAAAGTTACCCAGCGTTGGCAGCCTGTTGTAAATAACGGAGAATCATGGAAGTCGCAAACCAATGTCCGCCGTCTTATGTAACCCAAAACCATTGGGTTCACCACATTTATACCTCTATGGTTCATCGCAATGATGACCCTCTGACGTGCCCACATGCAGTTTCGACAGCTGGGAATAACTATCGACTTCCGTGATCGTATTCCATATAAAATCTGGTGCTTAGATTATGTGGAGACGTAGTTCTTCCATAAGAAATTGATATTTCAATAATCGCCTTGCTTCTTTCCTCATTTTACACGTTTATGGGCTGACAAAAAACTTGTAGGTACGTTGTTTGCAAAAATGGAGGTTAAAAATGTGTATACGAACTGAAAATGTATCGAACAACAAGCGGTACCAGCAAAAAAAGAGCTTTGGTTTCGGAATTACAGCTTAATTTGTTATCGATACAAATACAGTAAAAGTGAAATTACGTGGGTTACGAAAGCATCTTTTTCACATCATAACCTTCTCTTCTTGGTTATTCAAAATTTATCCAGGAAAAAAACAAGTTATATTAACGAGGTCCGATGTATCGTATTACTACAGCTAACGCCCGTAAACGTTCCAAATTGCCTCCCTGACACTATGTTACTCATGTAAGCACTGTAATTAGTATTTAAAAGAGCTGTTGGGTGCACACGACAGAAATAATGAACAGAAACAACTGTAAAAGCAGTCTGCTAATGTTTTGGGCTCTTTAAGCTGGCGGGAGACACCGCCCACACTGGGTTCAAAGCAACGTACAGCGTAAGTCTATAGTGTCATGTCCCTTCTTTTTTTGCTTCCACGAGGCGAATATATTGTTGGTGACTAAAGTCTCCGTTACGTGTATCGTGGTCAAGTTTAGGCTTGTTCCGCGAACCTACGTCGCACATTTTTCGACAGGCAGTGTGTGTTCAGTAGTGTTCTGAGCGTTCTGCTGTGAACTTCGTAGCCAATGCAAGTACTAAACATGATCGTGGCAAGTTATTTAGTGTGTTTTTATTCCCTTTGATGTGAGCAGTCATCACTGGAGGTGGTGGTAAGCGACAAATTCTGCAAATTATGTCTCTCGCTTGCTTCTGTAGAATAGCAGGTGTACGCGCGTACTGCAACTGCCACTTGAACGGGCCTGAACGGGCAACGATTGGGCTATAGTTTAACCGTTATTCGTATCTTCTCCGCAACCTCTTTTTAAAAAAAAAAAAAAAAAAAAAAAAAAAAAAAAAAAAAAAAAAAAATTCGAGCCGAACGAAAAAAGTCTCCCTACAAATTACGCAATGGATTTTTGTCCGATTTTTCATAGCCAAACGAATAGTGGCAAGTGGAGAAATGGGTAATCAAACGGACCAGCGTGAGGTCTTGTTTAGCAAAGAAAGATTTAGTTGTTCGAAAGTAATCAGGTTAATTAATAAATCTTAATGATTTGAGGAGAATAACGAAAAGCGGCTACTATCTAACTAAACTCGTGCTCATAAATAAAGAATAATTCTGATACATGGTGAAAAAACGCTCTGGTGGGCGGTTTACGGGTTTAAATCACCTTGGGGTATCACCATGCGGTGCACATGACCTGCGGTCGTCGCACGGTGGCACGGGCAGCAATCCACATACGCAGAGGTGTGTTGGTGCATGTCAGAGTACGGTGCAGCGAGTAAGTGTGCAGACGTTTTCAGACGTGCTAATGGAGACTGTGTGTTGAAAATGGCTCAAAGAACAGATACTGATGACGTTATGAGGGGTAGAATACTAGGGCGACTGGAGGCTGGTCAAACACAGCAGGTTGAAGCACGGGCCCTCTGTGTGCCACAAAGTGTGATCTGAAGATTATGGCAACGATTCCAGCAGACAGGAAACGTGTACAGGCGCTACAGTACGGGACGTCCACAGTGTAAAACACCACAAGAAGACCCCCCTCCCAGGGGGTCCACAACTCTTTTGTGGACACGTCCGTAGCGAGCACGGGACCCCGAGCTAATGTGGCCCCCCTCCCTTTCCAGGCTGCATACCTTCCCTTCCCTTTCCGCATCCTTCCCCATCCCCATCTTCGCCCCCCCCCCCTCACCTCTGGCTCTTTCCTTCCCTTTCTCCCCCCTCTGGGAGTATGGTTTGTGCCTACGTCCGGAGACGGACGCTCGAAACTGTTCCAAATTCCTTGCTTTCTACACTTGCAAGTCCTCGTCCTTCCTCTGTCCTCTGTCCTTCCCTCTTCTCTTTGCCCTTTTCTCTGCTGCGGCGTTTGAGACCCCCTCTTCTTTCCTTTCCCTTTCTCTTTTTTCCTCCCTGTGCGTGTCTGAAGGCCGACCCACGCACTTCATGCGTAGCCGGTGACGGGGGTAACACGTAATTCCCCGCCCCGGGTAGACAGGTAGGACACGTACGTACCCCCTGGTAATGGCCAGACCCAGGGAGGGGTGATTACCCGAGCTGATACCTTCCGAAAGTGCCGATTGGTCCCTCCATCCGTTTGTCGGGAGGTGTGACCTGAGGTGTGAACAATCACCTAAGGCGGGTGTGCCCTCAATGAGGGCCCCCACAAGGGAGGAGCGCGCCATCGGAGACGCCGGTAATCATGGGGGATTCTTCCGCAATGGTTTCCTCACCTTCCACTATGTCTGCTCACAAACGTAAGTTCACTGAGTCTCAGCCACAGACGGTTCTTCCATCGTTGCCACAGTTCCTTGTTGTTTCTCGGTCTGACGAAGGTCACGACTTCTCCACAGTCAACCCTTTCATTATTCAGAAAGGTGTCGACGCAATTGCAGGTCCTGTAAAGTCTTGTTCCACATTACGGGATGGCACCCTGTTGTTAGAAACACACAGTGCCCTCCAGGCACAAAAATTGCTGCGTACTTCTCTGCTCCACACCTTCCCTCTCCGGGTGGAACCGCACCATACCTTAAATTCCTCGTGTGGAGTCGTTTATACACGCTCCCTCGATGGATTGTCTGACGAAGAAATTCAGCACTACCTGTCTGACCAGGGCGTAACAGCTGCTCATAGAGTTATGAAAAGGGTTGACACGAACATCATTCCAACCCGCACTGTCTTCTTGACATTTGACAAAGTTCAACTCCCATCGAAAATCAAAGCAGGCTATGAGATAATTTCCGTTCGCCCTTACGTCCCAAACCCTACGCGTTGCTATCGATGTCAGCGGTTCAATCACACCAGCCAGTCCTGTTCCAATCCGGCCAAATGTGTTACGTGTGGCAAGGATGCCCATGAGGGTGCTTGTCCACCTCCATCCCCTCGCTGCATCAACTGTATGGGTGACCACGCTGCTTCCTCTCGAGATTGCCCCCGTTTTTAAGGACGAAAAGCTCATCCAGGAAATAAGAGTGAAGGAAAAGGTGTCGACCTTTGCTGCTCGAAAATTATTCGCCAGTCGACAGCCCACCGTGCCTCAGACAGGAAAACACAGCACTGTCCTTGCTTCTCCTCGGCCAACAAAGGAGGCGGCCACGCAGACTTGCGACCTCACCTTTAGTACCACGGTCGTCAGATCGGCCAGCGCAAAGATCGCCCGTTCAACCTCACCACTTTCGCCTGCCCACTCTATGGCTCACCCTTCGTCGGGTTCTGCTAAATCTCGAGCCCAAAAGTCAGACTCCAAGTCTTCGAAAAAAAGAGCATACTCGTGAAGAGTTTTTACGTACCGCAACTTCACAACCATCGGTTCCTCCTTCATCTAAACATCATACTTCCAAGAAGGCTACAAAGAAACACAGTTCCTCTCCTTCTCCGCCAAGGCGTGTCCCATCTACAACACCACCTGGCGGAAATCGCCCTCGGCCGTCTTCTGTGTCGCTCGCCGAGGCGCACTGCTGGTGGCCGGTCAACCGGCCGATCGCTGGTGGCAGGAGCTGCTCCTGACCAACCTATGGATCAGGATCTTCTGCCTTCGACTGAATGCCATTCCATGCTGTCGGTCGCAAGCTCTGAGCAGTCGTTGAGTTGACAGCACCCTTGGTCACGTTCCTCCATTTTCTGTTCACCCTATGACCATTATCCACTGGAATATCCGCGGCATTCGAGCCAGTCGGGATGAATTGTCGATCCTCTTACGATCCTACTCGCCGGTCATCTTCTGTCTTCAGGAAACAAAACTGCGTCCCCATGACCGCTTTGTTCTCCCCTCATTTTCAGTCCGTCCCAATATGATCTCCCCTCTGTTGAAGGCACTCCAGCCCATGGAAGACTCATGATTCTTCTCCATGATACTCTCCATTATCACCTAATCCCCTTAAAAAGTTCCTTCCAAGCTGTCGCCGTCCGTCTTTCCCTTTCTGGATACACGTTCTCTCTTTGTACGGTATGCATTCCATCGTCCACACCAATGGCGCGAGCTGATCTCCTTCATCTTCTTGGTCAGCTTCCACCCCCCTATTTGCTGGTTGGGGACTTCAATGCCCACCACCCGCTTTGGGGATCTCCACATCCTTGTCCACGTGGCTCACTATTGCTAGACGTCTTCCACCAAGCGGATCTAGTTTGCCTCACACTGGGGTCCCCATATTTTTGTCTGCCTCCACGACAAATTTATCTTATTTGGACCTTACGGTCGGTACTGTTCCGCTAGCTCGGCGCTTCGAATGGTTCGCCCTTTATGATACACACTCGAGTGACCACTTTCCATGTGTCCTTAGACTGCAGCCTCAACTGCCATATATGCGCTCGCGACGCTGGAAGTTTGCCCAAGCCGATTGGACACTTTCTTTGTCTCTAGCGACATTCGATGACCGTCGCTTTCCCAGCGTCGACGATGAGGTCACACATATTACCGACGTTATTCTTACAGCTGCGGAACGTTCAGTACCACGCACCTCCGAATTGCCCCGGCGCCCCCCCAGTTCCTTGGTGGAACGAGGCATGCCGTGACGCAATACGTGAGCGGCGACGTGCTCTTCGCATTTTCCGTCACCATCCAACTTTGGCCAACTGTATCCGATATAAGCAGCTCCGTGCGCGATGCCGTCGCGTCATCCGCGATAGCAAGAAGGCAAGCTGGAAATTCTTTACTAGCTCATTTAACACCTTCACTCCCTCCTCGGAAGTTTGGAGTCGGCTTCGACGGTTCTCAGGCGCGCCTAGTTTCTCCCCGGTCTCTGGGCTCACTGTCGCGCATGATACCTTAGTGGACCCCGTCGCAATTTCTAACTCATTGGGTCAGCACTTTGCTGAGATTTCGAGCTCTTCAAATTACCCGCCAGCGTTTCTCCCGAAGAAACGTGCAGCGGAAGTGCGACATCTTGCTTTCTCCTCTCAAAATCACGAAAGCTACAATACTGTTTTCTCCATGCGCTCCTCCGCCCCAGGACCGGATGGTATCCATATCCAAATGTTGCTGCATTTATCAACCCATAGTCTGCGTTACCTCCTTCGCCTTTGTAATCGAATTTGGACCGACAGTACCTTTCGCAGACGATGGCGGGAAGCTATTGTCGTTCCCGTTCCGAAACCTGGAAAGCACAAACATCTCCCCTCTAGCTATCGCCCCATTTCTCTCACGAGTAGTGTCTGTAAGGTTTTGGAGCGTATGGTGAATTACCGTTTAGCTTGGTGGCTGGAATCCCGCAGTCTTTTAACACCTGCCCAATGCGGATTCCGAAAGCATCGTTCTGCAGTTGACCATCTTGTTGCTCTCTCCACTTATATCATGAACAACTTTCTCCGGAAACGCCATACAGTAGCAATATTTTTTGATCTGGAGAGAGCATACAATACCTGTTGGAGGACAGGCATCCTCCGCACACTGTTCTCTTGGGGCTTTCGAGGCCGGCTGCCCCTTTTTCTTCGCGAATTTATGGCAGAGCGCACATTTAGGGTGCGGCTGAACACTACTCTCTCCCGTACTTTCTCCCAAGAAAACGGGGTACCCCAGGGCTCCGTGCTGAGTGTTGTACTGTTTGCCATCGCCATTAATCCAATTATGGATTGTCTCCTTCCTGATGTCTCGGGCTCCCTCTTTGTGGACGATTTTGCGATCTACTACAGCTTCTTGGAAAACGTCTTCAAGGATGTCTCGATCGTCTCCACTCGTGGAGCATCGAAACCGGCTTCCGCTTCTCACCCAGTAAGACCGTTTGTGTTAATTTTTGGCGACGTAAGGAGTTTCTTCCGCCCTCCTTACATCTAGGCCCTGTCAACCTTCCGTTTTCAGACGTCGCTAAATTCTTGGGTCTTATGTTTGACAGAAAACTGTGCTAGTCCTCCCACGTTTCCTATCTTTCGGCTCGCTGTCTGCGATCCCTTAACACCCTCCGTGTCCTGAATGGTACCTCCTGGGGAGCGGACCGAGTGGTCCTTCTCCGCCTCTATCGCGCCTTAGTGCACTCGAAATTGGATTATGGAAGCATAGTCTACTCCTCTGCTCGGCCGTCTATTCTTCGGCGTCTCGACTCTATCCACCACCATGGATTACGTTTAGTGTCAGGAGCTTTTTACACCAGCCCTGTGGAAAGCCTTTATGCTGAGACTGCTGAACCTCCGCTGTCCAATCGGCGAGCAGTCCTTCTGAGTCGTTATGCTAGCCATCTATCTTCCATGCCTGCTACTCCAGCCCATGACCTTTTTTTCGACGCCTCCTTTGATGTAGGGTATGCAGGCCGCTCCTCCTCCCTACTACCCCCGGGAGTCCGCTTCCGTCAACTGCTCCATTCTCTTTCCTTCCGCTTTCCTAAAACCACCTTGACAACTTGGGGTACAGCACCGCCTTGGCTCCATCCCCGGATCTGCTTGCTCCGTGACCTTTGTCAATTTCCCAAGGATGGTACCCCTACACTTGTTTATCGTCGGGCATTTGCTGCTCTATGTGCACAAATGACGGACGCCACATTTATTTACACCGACGGCTCGAAAACATCGTTAGGTGTACGGAGTGCCTATATTGTTGGCGACACCCCAAATCACTTTCGGCTTCCCGACCAGTGTTCGGTTTATACTGCGGAGCTTTACGCTGTTCTCCAGGCTGTCCACTACATCCGCCGCCATCAGCGGATACAGTACGTAATCTGCTCAGATTCTCTCAGCTCTCTCCTCAGTCTCCAAGCTCTTTATCCTGTGCACCCTCTGGTCCACCGGATTCAGGACTGTCTGCGCTTGCTCCACCTGGGGGGGCGTCTCGGTGGCGTTCTTCTGGCTCCCGGGACACGCTGGTATCTGTGGGAATGAGGCGGCCGATATAGCGGCCAAGGCTGCAGTCTCTCTTCCTCGGCCAGCTATTCAGTCGCTTCCCTTCACCGATCTACGGAGCGGTTTATGTCGCAAAGTTGCTCATTTATGGCATGCGCATTGGTCAACACTTCCCCATAATAAATTGCGGGAAGTGAAAGCCCTTCCTTGCGCTTGGAGCTCTTCCTCCCGAACGCGTCGTCGGGAGGAGGTAATTTTAGCTAGACTCGGGATAGGGCACTGTCTTTTTAGCCATCGACATCTTTTAAGCGGCGATCCTCCCCCACTCTGTCCCCACTGCTCTCAGCTGTGGACGGTAAGACACCTTTTAATTGAATGCCCCTATTTTAATCCGTTACGCTCCCGTCTACAGCTATCGCCTGATCTATCGTCGATTTTAGCAGATGACACGCGCTCAGCCGACCGCGTTCTCCAGTTTATTAGTGACAGTGAAATGACGTCAGTCATTTGAAGCTTTTTTTGGGGACAACCAACCCCTTTCTGTAGTGGATTTTTAAGCATTCCTTCTGCTTTTAGTTTCTCCAATTTTATGACTTTGTTCCCATTGCTGCTGGTTTTCAAATTCGGTTTTTTACTGTTTCCTAAGTCACGGGCTGGGCGCTAATGACCATAGAAGTTTTGCGCCCTAAAACCAAAACAAAAAAAAACAAAAAAGAAAAACCACAAGAAGATCGATATCTCACCATCAGTGCCCGCAGACGACCACGGAGTAGTGCAGGTAGCCTTGCTCGGGACCTTACCGCAGCCATTGGAACAGTTGTCTTCCGACACACAGCCTACAGACGACTGAACAGACATGGTTTATTCGCCCAGAGACCTGCAAGGTGCATTCCACTGACCCCTGCTCACAGGAGAGCCCGTAAAGGCTGGTGTCAAGAACACAGTACATGATCATTGGAACAATTGTCCCAGGTTATGTTAACGGACGAGTCCAGGTATAGTCTGAACAGTGATTCTCTCCGGGTTTTCATCTGGCGTGAACCAGGAACCAGATACCAACCCCTTAATGTCCTCGAAAGGGACCTGTAAGGAGGTCGTGGTTTGATGGTGTGGGGTGGGATTATGATTGGTGCACGTACACCCCTGCATGTCTTTGACAGAGGAACTGTAACAAGTCAGGTGTATCAGGAAGTCATTTTGCATCAGTATGTCCGCCTTTTCAGGGGTGCAGTGAGTCCCACCTTCCTCCTGATGGATGATAACGCACGGTCCTACCGAGCTGCCATCGTGGAGGAGTACCTTGAAACAGAATATATCAGGCGAATGGAGTGGCCTGCCTGTTCTCCAGACCTAAACCCCATCGAGCACATTTGGGATGCTGTTGGTCGACATATCGCTGCACGTCTTCAAACGCCTAGGACCCTTCAGGAGCTCCGACAGGCACTGTAGTCCAGTGAAACAGTCAGAAAAAAAGCCTGTACCTTACAAAAGGTGGGATAGAAGATTTTATTTTTTTAACTCGTTCATATTGTTGGAAAGGTTAGAAAACCAAGTTTTGCCAACAAAATTTCTCTAGGGAAAACTTTCTGCAGTCAAAAAACTTCGAAAATTTCGGACTTTTTTCAGTTTTTTCAAAATATGTTTCATTTGCTCCTATCGCTTTGACGTCTATTTTCTTTTTTAAAGAGTACAAAATTCTCTACAAATTTGATTTTTACCATTTCTTCTACTCCCAATATCTAAGGCGTTACAGTGCGTCAAAAAATACCAATTTTTCAAATTTCGAGCAAAGTGGCAAATTACCTAATTTTTGAACACTGCTATTTCAGTTTCTATTTGTGTAGTATAAACATACTACTCATCATGTTATTCATTGGAATTTACCATCTCACTCTGCTGCAGGGCCAGGACAAACAGCATCATATTCAGTTACTACGAACACATTCACGTCGGATCGCGTGAAGTTTGAGTTACAATATGTAATACGATTGCAAGCAGGTGCTGTACATTTTCTACAGTTGATTGACGTTAATGATCAGTTATAAGAAAATGTAGGAGTTGTTCTTTAGCGGACAAAAGCGTATTTATTCTTTGGCGGGCGGAAGGCGATGATCTCTGGTGATTGTTCACAGTACGCTGACAGCTATTAGCACACAACAATAAGGGCCCTACAGTTTGGAGTCGCTTCCATTCAGTATATGTTGTGGTGCTGAAAATGAGTATGTCTGACATGAATTTGTGTTTCATTTGCGAAAAAACTGTGGTGAGTGGTGGATGCAATGTGAAAAAGAAAGGACTGAGCACACTTATCGATTGTAGTGCTAAATGCAGGGAGTCTGCTCACACCCATTTTTTGAAGACGCTCAGTGAAGTGATGGTGCATGAAGGATGCTACAAGAAGTACATTAATGAGAGAATGATAGCAGCTAGCCTTCGACATCCTCAGGAACCAACAGGCGTGCTACGTCGGTCGCAGGAAAAAGGTCCGTTGAAGTTCAAAGAGAAATGCTTCTTATGTGCTAAAGGGAATCCTGATGACTTTATAACCAAGCAGTTAAGACTGCCATATGCCAAACGACATTTTGATGGAGGGTACCTTATCCACAAAGTGACTTGGACTCGAAATGTTTGCTTCAAGTCAATAGCCCAAAGCTATGTTTCTTACCTGCAACGTCAATTTGGATCTCAATTTGCTATTGTATTTGATGGGTATCCATGTGAGGGAGACAAATGTAGCACAAAGAGTGCTGAGAGAATTCGTAGGTCCCAAAAACATTCCTCGGTTGACGTTGTGGTTGAATCAGGACAAGTTCTTGTACAACGAACGAAACAAGATGCGTTTGATCACACTTCTTAAAAAGGAATTTCTGGAGTGTAGCGTTGAAGTGCACCAGCCACAAGAAGATGCTGACGTTACGATTGTAACATCTGTCATTTCAAGAATCAAAGATTTTGTAAGTGTTGTCATTGTAGGAGATGATGATGACCTGCTTGTGCTCATGACCGGTTTGGGGCAAGGCATTGAAAACTTAGTTTTCTTAAAGCCAGGAAGAGGAAATGCAGAAGACGAGTGGTTTTCCACTGCAACTTAAAAGTTTGACGGTGAATATATTCTGTTCACTCACGCCTTTAGCGGATGTGACACAACATCCGCTTTTTTTGGTCAAGGAAAAATTAAGTACTGCAATATTGTTGCGAAAAATGAACACCTAACCTCAGCACTTTGCACGTTCAATAAATCACATGTTACCCTTGAAGAAATAATAACAGCAACAAAACAGGTTACTATCGCATTGTATAGTGGGGGGTGTCAGCAATTCCCACACACTAGACCATTTGCGGTACCAGCTATTCGTCAAGTCTGCCACAAAAAGCAAACTGAATCTTGCACGGTCGCCGCCTACACTAGATGCTGCACAACATCATTCGTTACAGACTTACCAACTAGTCCAAAGTTGGATGGGAAACTGGAAACCTCCTGAGAAATGGGGCTGGAATCAGTGACCACGGTCCAATACCCGTTATAATGAGCCAATGGAATCAGTGACCACGGTCCAATACCCGTTATAATGAGCCAAGATCCAGCACCTGAAGCACTTCTTCACATTGTTTCATGCTCATGCAAGCTGAACTGTAGTGGAACGTGCTCCTGCAGAAAAGCGGGTTTGAAATGTTCTTCAATTTGCAAGAAATGTATTGGGGTCAACTGTGAAAACGTGCAAAAATTTTTATATGAAGACAGTGAAGAAGATGTTATGGAGGATGTTGAGGAAACTGCTGACGAAATCAATGAACTTGCTGAGGCTGGCTCGCTGTTTAAAGAAGAGGTCAATCTGGGATCAACTCTAGTTACAGACCCTGAATCCGTGTCCCAAGGTATTTCTGGTGACACTGAGGAACCAGGCCCATCAAAACGTTGGAAGTTATGCTCATATGTCTCAAGTGCGCTAATGTGCGATATTACAAGTATCACACACCCAGAACTGTCAACATTTTTTAGTAACTGACAATGCATTTTAATTGTAATAAAGCTACTTATTTTTAATGTCAACTTCGTGGCTTTTATACACAAGAATAATTGCCTACCTAATTATGTTGCCTATTGCAGCTAATAATAGTTCAGTTTCCTGAGACAATTTATTTTGTGTGTGTTTGTTTGTGTGTGTGTGTGTGTGTGTGTTTGTGTGTTTGTGTGTGTGTTTGTGTTTGTGTGTTTGTTTGTGTGTTTGTTTGTGTGTGTGTTTGTGTGTTTGTGTGTTTGTCTCTTAATGATTTATTTTTATATTTATAGTTTTACAAATACCAGGGCTGAGGTGGCCCATAGTGAACTTCAGGTAGTGATGTAAGAATCACAATAGTTTTGGTGCCCAGCAATCCTCATATTGCATACAGAGAGATTGAATACTTGAAAGTGAGGTGGTAAATTCCAACATATAACATGATGTATAATATATTTATACTACACAAACAGAAACTAAAAAATAGTGTTCAAAAATAAGGTATCTTGCCACTATGCTCAAAATTTGAAAAATTGGTATTTTTTGAGGTGCTGTAGCGCCTTAGATATTGGGAGTAGAAGAAAATGGCAACAATCAAATTTGTAGAGAATTTTGTGCTCTTTAAAAAAGAAAATAGACGTTAAAGCGATAGGAGCAAATGAAACTGAGATATTTTGGAAAAACGGAAAAAGGCCGAAATTTTCCAAGTTTTTTGACTGCAGAAAGTTTTCCCAAGCGAAATTTTGTTAGCAAAACTCGGTTTTCTAATATTTCCAACCATATGAAAGAGTTGAAAAAATAAACTCTTCTACCCCACCTTTTGCACGGTGTTTCTGCAATTTGACTGGACTACTGGTGCAAGAATGAAAGGCTATACCCCAGCAGCTGCTCGACCACCTGATCCAGAGTATGCCAACCCGTTATGCGGCCTGTGTACGTGTGCATGGTGATCATATCCCATATTGATGTCGGGGTACATGCGCAGGAAACAGTGGCGTTTTGTAGCACATGCTTTTCGGGATGGTTTTCTCAACTTATCACCAATACCGTGGACTTAACAGATGTGTGTCGTGTGTGTGCCTATGCTATTAGCGCCAGTTTTGTGTAGTACCACGTTGTGTGGCACCACATTCTGCGGTTACCCTTAATTTATGAGCATGAGTGTATATGAAGTGTTAAAAACTTTATCTCATCAAGACCTAACATTTTGCGCATGAAAAGTCACATTGGAGTGATACTTAACTTTAGTAAAAACAATTCTGAATAAAAAATTGAAGTAGCAGGCTCAAATTTTTGTGAAAAGATTTGTCGAAAAGTAACAAGTAAAATAGATTAGAGACATACAATAAAGCGCCAAAGAAACTCGTATAGGCATGCACATTCAAATACAGACGGAATACGACACTGCGGTCGGCAACCTGTATATAAGACAACAAGTGTCAGGCGCAGACGATAGATGGGTTACTGCTGCTACAGTGGCAGGTTATCAAGATTAAAGTGAATTTGAACGTGGTGTTATAGTCGGCGCACGAGTGATGGAACACAGCATCTCCGACGTAGCGATGAAGTGGGGATTTTGCCGTACGACCGTTTTACGAGTGGACCGTGAATATCTAGTGTCCAGAAAAACATCAAATCTCAGAGATCGCTGCAGCCGGAAAAAAATCTTGCTAGACTGGGACCAACGACGACTGAAGAGAATCGTTTACTGTCACAGAAGTGCCACCCTCCCGCAAACTGATTGCAGATTTCAATGCTGGGCCATCAACAAGTGTCAGCGTGCGAAACATTCACGAAATATCATCGATATGGGCTTTCTGAGCGGAAGGACCACACTTGTAGCGTTGATGACTGCACGACGCAAAGCTTTACGCACCGCGTGGGCCCGTCAACAGCGACATAGGATGGTTGATGACTGGAAACATGTTGCCTGGTCGGACGAGTCTCGTTTCCAATTGTATCGAGCGGGTGGACGTGTACGGTTACAGAGACAACCTCATGAATCCATGGACCCTGCATGTAAGCAGGGGACTGTTAAAGCTGGTGGAGGCTCTGTAATGGTGTGAGGCGTGTGCAATTGGAGTTATATGGGACCCCTGATACGTCTAAATACGACTCTGACAGGTGACGTACGTAAGCATCTTCTCTGCTCACCTACATCGATTCATGTCCATTGTGCATTCCGACGGACTTGGGCAATTCCAGCAGGACAATGCGACACCCTACACGTCCAGAACTGCTACGGAGTGTCTCCAGGAACACTTCCACTGCCTACGAAACTCCGCAGACATGAACATCACTGAGCATATCTGGGAAGCCTTGCAATGTGCTGTTCACAAGAGATCTCCACTGCCTCGTACTCTTAGGGATTTATGTAAAGCCCTGCAGGATTCATGGTGTCAGTTCCCTCCAACACTGCTTCAGACATTAGCAGAGTCCATGCCACGTCGTGTTGCGGCACTTCTTCATGCTCACGGGGGCCCTATACGATATTGGGCATGCGTGCCAGTTTCTTTGGCTCTTCAGTTTATTGGACACGCGTTTGAATTATGCTCAAAGTAATGTACTACAGGCGAGGTGATGAGTGATAATTTAAAGTTCAATGTTTAACTTAAAATCTTAGACTGTTAAAGAGTTGTGCAGAGAGTTTTGTCTGATGGATTATGTAGCCCTGCAGTCTCATTTGCTGTGCAGTGTTTCGCATCAGATGTGTCTCTAATCTGGTTTATTTCTTATTTTTTGACAAACCATCTCATAAAAAATTTGTTACTTTTTCCCGCATTTTGATACTAATCTCGATACGTACACTTTTACTTCAGTGATTCTGAAACACGCCGTAAGTGAAGCAATTTGCGACACACAGTCCTCCGCATTCCTTCGCCTTTTCTTTTATCCGACACCAATCAGGTCTCTTACTTGCACATCACGAAAGAGCTATTGCTTACCGATTGGTAGCCATGAGCAAAGCAGGTAAACTTTCCAGGGCGAGCGGCTGGCGACGTCGGCCTTCAGCAGCGGGTGGCCCGAATGCGGGGTTCGTTTCCGGCGGGTGCTGCTCGTCTTCATGCTGAGGGCATGCCAGCCTCTCCAGCTCACCGTCGGCCAAATGTACACTCTCTCCAGGCACACGTTTCTGCAGCTAACTAATGTAACCATTAATTCATTCCTTCTTCCGACAAACCATTTCGGAAAAGTATTTCAATACTATTTCTGTAAAAAGTATTTAAAAGGAGAAGGATAGTAACTAAGAGTAAAGGTTCTATAAAATCAAACAAGCTTTGGCCTCGATCTTTAATTTCTTAATCATCTAGTGCCCTGCATGAAATGTCTTTCACACTGGGTTCGAAGTGCTTCCTTCCTGCTCAATGCCTGGTGTGACACATCTGTTAACGCCTCCCTAGCAATCTCCTGTGGCGTTCAAATGAATCGCGTGGGTCAAAGCGTTCTGAGGTAGTTTCGCCATCTGACCACTGCTATGGACAGCCATTTCATGCCAGGTAATATTGTGCCTTCATTGCCTTCGTATTATCGCAGTTTGTTGAAATATATTATTTTATGTGGTCATACTGCAAATAGCTGATATTGTTTGGGAACGGAATAACTTTTCTATACCGTTCTGTAGTAGGGGTTGGGAATGCTATCCACTGAAGTAGCACAGGGTGTTTCAAAAAGGACTTAACAACTTAAAAATCCGTATAAATTTATTGAAAGAAGATAGAGTTGGGTTTAGAGCTATTTTGTAGAGAAACACATCAAGTTGTGTTTTTTTTTTACCTTAAACTAAAGAGGTTGTATGTGGCTTCCGTTGGTTATCCTGTACACATCTCCCTCAGGAGTCAATTTCTTCTCCAAACTTGCTGTAGTACTGCAGATGTAAGTTGCCCAGTGGCAGCGTAAATTCTTGCTGTAAGTTCAGGTAGAGAAGTTGGCACAGGAGGTACAAACACGATATCCTTGATGAATCTCCATAATAAAAAAAAAGTGGTGTCAGATCTGGGGAATGTGGGGGCCATGCAATTGGCGCATCATGGCCAATCCATAGACCTGGAAAGAGGTCGCTGAGAAAATCCCAGCCGTCAGCCAGGTAGTGGGGTGGTGCACCATTTATCATGACGTAAACATTTCGCTCTTGGTTATCCTGGCCGATCTGTGGTATCAAAAATTGTTGTAACATATCCCGTTACACTATCCTGTCAGATGTGTTTGAACGACCTGATTTCCCATGTCTTACCGAGCACATTGTTTCTACAAAAAATTTATGCCACTCATAAATTGTAGGTCTACTAGAAGGACCTTTAGCATACTTGATATGGGAATTACGCTGAAATGTAGTCGCAGATGTCGATTGTTCAAACCAAAACACACAGCTAGCATGCTCGAGTCCAGTGAAGACAGCCATCTGTAACGCAACTGCTGGAAGCGTGTCTTACAGTGCAATTCGGCACAAGCGAACTACGCGACAAAACTTGACGTATTTTCCTGTGAATTGATACTACAATCACCTTTGTAGGTACTATCAATTAATTTATAAGAATTTTAGAAGTTGAAAAGTCCTTTCTGGAAAACCCTGTACTTTCAATTCTATAAAATGTTTTTGTGTGTCAAAATGATGCTTAAGATTGTTTACATGGAAACTGAAGAGTCCATACAGGAGGGGGACAATGTTGCAGAAAAGTTTGATTAACTGCAGTGGAAGAAGGGAAATTTTGCTCCAGTCATTCAGCCATTTGTTCCTGCATCAACTCCTACTGTATTAATGAGTCCTCTTGAATATTTCAGACTATTTTGGTGACTAATGATACGCTTCACAACTTCGTACGTCAATAAAAATCAGTACAATGTACAAAAACCAGAATAACAGTGAAATAAGCAAGGCACAACTGAAACAAATGTTAGGAATGTACCTGAGAATGGGACTTGCTCAAAGCCTAGCATTCGCTACTCCTAGGAGACCCACATGCTAACCCATTGGTTTGTAATGTCATAGGACTAAACACATTTGGAAAAATTGTTGAGTGTCTTTCACATCAAAATTAATTTATTAGTAACTGATGAAACTAAAACTAGTGATAGGCTCTGGACAATTCAACCACGGCTGAATCAGTCCAGAAAAAATAGTTTGAATGAAGTTCCAGAACAACACCACAGTGTCAATGAAGCAGTGATTAAGGCAGAAGCATCTTAAAACAGTTTATGCAAAACAGCCTTGTAAGGTGGGGATACAAAATGTGGGGTAACGCAGGAGCTTTTGGCTATTTATACACTCCTGGAAATGGAAAAAAGAACACATTGACACCGGTGTGTCAGACCCACCATACTTGCTCCGGACACTGCGAGAGGGCTGTACAAGCAATGATCACACGCACGGCACAGCGGACACACCAGGAACCGCGGTGTTGGCCGTCGAATGGCGCTAGCTGCGCAGCATTTGTGCACCGCCGCCGTCAGTGTCAGCCAGTTTGCCGTGGCATACGGAGCTCCATCGCAGTCTTTAACACTGGTAGCATGCCGCGACAGCGTGGACGTGAACCGTATGTGCAGTTGACGGACTTTGAGCGAGGGCATATAGTGGGCATGCGGGAGGCCGGGTGGACGTACCGCCGAATAGCTCAACACGTGGGGCGTGAGGTCTCCACAGTACATCGATGTTGTCGCCAGTGGTCGGCGGAAGGTGCACGTGCCCGTCGACCTGGGACCGGACCGCAGCGACGCACGGATGCACGCCAAGACCGTAGGATCCTACGCAGTGCCGTAGGGGACCGCACCGCCACTTCCCAGCAAATTAGGGACACTGTTGCTCCTGGGGTATCGGCGAGGACCATTCGCAACAGTCTCCATGAAGCTGGGCTACGGTCCCGCACACCGTTCGGCCGTCTTCTGCTCACGCCCCAACATCGTGCAGCCCGCCTCCAATGGTGTCGTGACAGGCGTGAATGGAGGGACGAATGGAGACGTGTCGTCTTCAGCGATGAGAGTCGCTTCTGCCTTGGTGCCAATGATGGTCGTATGCGTGTCTGGTGCCGTGCAGGTGAGCGCCACAATCAGGACTGCATACGACCGAGGCACACAGGGCCAACACCCGGCATCATGGTGTGGGGAGCGATCTCCTACACTGGCCGTACACCACTGGTGATCGTCGAGGGGACACTGAATAGTGCACGGTACATCCAAACCGTCATCGAACCCATCGTTCTACCATTCCTATCTAGAAGGTGTAAGTCAACTACCCTGGCCAGCAAGATCTCCGGATCTGTCCCCCATTGAGCATGTTTGGGACTGGATGAAGCGTCGTCTCACGCGGTCTGCACGTCCAGCACGAACGCTGGTCCAACTGAGGCGCCAGGTGGAAATGGCATGGCAAGCCGTTCCACAGGACTACATCCAGCATCTCTACGATCGTCTCCATGCGAAAGGTGGATATACACTGTACTAGTGCCGACATTGTACATGCTCTGTTGCCTGTGTCTATGTGCCTGTGGTTCTGTCAGTGTGATCATGTGATGTATCTGACCCCAGGAATGTGTCAATAAAGTTTCCCCTTCCTGGGACAATGAATTCTTGGTGTTCTTATTTCAATTTCCAGGAGTGTATTACTTTGAGATTTTGTCAGGGTGCACCAGGTGAAAATGTAAAAATGAAGAGAGTGGCAGGGAAAGGGGTTGCCTGTGAATTTGTCATAAAATTAAGACACATTGCCAGAAAACTGCAATTTCAAGGTACGTGCTGACAACTTCTTTACGAGCAATATACTTGCCCAGTATCTGATGAATAGAGGTATCTGTTTCATTGGAACCATAAGAACAAATAGACTGAAAGACTGTGGTCTGCCGAATGAAAAAGACACGAAGGCCGAGATGAGGACCTATAGCAAGCCTAGTAGGCCACACAGGGTAATTCATTGTAGTGAGATAGTATGACATCAAACTTGTTATTCTGCTGTCATCTTACATTGGTGTTGTTACAGGATAAAGCAAATGTGTGTGGCAAATCACAAAGAGAATGTAAGTTCCAAGATCAGCTGTTATCAATATCAACAATACAGGTATCGTAAACTGGGATCTGATGGGCATGCTATCACTACTATACAAATACCACATAAAATCAAGGAGATGGTGTTTATTCGTCTTCTGGCATTCAATTAAAGTTGCAGTAGTCAATAGTTGGTTCAAATACTGTAAGGGCTGCAAGTTTCTTGAAGAATGACATATTTCACTGAATAAATCCCAAACAGAATTTGGGGTGTACTAATATTGACAGGGAAAGACAATGAAATGAAATGAAATGAAATGAGATGATCGTATGGCACTGCCGTCCATGAGGCCCCATCCGAGGAAGTTGGGCTGCCGAATGTGAGTCTTATTGCAATTGATGCCACACTGGGCGACTGGAGTGCCAGTGATGAGGATGAAATGATGATAATGACAACACAACACCCAGTCCACAAGCAGAGAAAATCTCCAACCCGGCCGGTAATTGAATTTGGGCCCACTGCATGGAACACAAGCATACAACCACTCAGCTAAGCAGGTGGACAGAGAAAGACGAATCAAAGTGAGGCCACCCAAGTAAAGACGACACGTCAGAGTGAGAGTGTTGCCACAGCAGTTCTGCCAGTTACTGACTGCCAAAGGAGAAGTATGATCTTTGGCCCATATGGAAAGAAACAAGGACGATGCAAGATGTGTGTCAATATGGTGTCATACGTGTTGTTTGAGAAGATTTCACACATAAAAACTGAAAAATTGAGTTTGGTGGTAATTTCAGTTGGTTTTATTTCTGTTTTATTGTGAAAAGGAATTAACAATTTTGCATAATGTTCTCTTTAGTGAGCCAGCTGCTGTTTTATAGCATATAACAATGTCTCTGTGCAGAATGGTGATACATATGGTGACTTGCAGCTGTATGATGATGATCAGTTATTTACTTCATTCTATATGTATTAATTATAAATAATTGCATTTAAAAGTATTAATATATTCATTCTTCAACATAGAATTTCCCATAAAAAAATAAAAATAAGAGATTTTGCAGCTAGAACCTACAAATTAAATTAAAATCTTAACAACGTGATCTGGTATCCAATATTTTATACTGTCTGTTGCCTGGTGCGACAAGTATGTCACATTAGAATTTTGGTGTGGAAAATATTAAACGAGTTAGAAATACTTAGGAAATAGTAAAAAGAGGCAATAATAAGACATTTTGGTGAAATACATTTTTTAGGACTATGGGCAATGGTGTTGGGCATTATAGGGTTGTGTAAGTGTGAAACATTCGTTGTATTCTCTCAGTGTATTCATATCAGTTCAGCAAGAATCTTGTCCATTTGCACTAGTCGGTTTTATGTGATGTGTAGTTTTGAATTGGAAGTTGAAACACCAAATCAGTATTATTAAAATTGTGGTTTATTTGATTTATTGCAAAAGTCTGATAAATCAGCTAAAGAAATAGAAAGGCTTGTTTTTGGGGCTGACTAAATTGACTGAAATTATTAACAGATAAAGAATATGGACAGTGATCAGTATTGAAGTGAAATTACTTGATATGTCCTTTCTGAAATTTTAACACAGTAAACACAACGCTAACCGCTGTTCAGTTGTTTCAGTGATTAATTTGCCTATTGCTAGATATGCAAGGATGATAATTCAATTTAGAACCTTATTAACCCAACAGGAAATAAAGTGTTCCGTATTAGCACAGACTTGATAATCACTGATATGACTTGTTATTTAGTGCTGTGCATTGAGAGATTTTGTACATTTTACACACATCTTAAAGCATCTATTTTTAAAGCTACAACCTCAGTGAAAAGTGACAAAAAAGCAAGCTGTGTCTGCTTGTGTCCCACTTCTCCAACTAACTATACAGAGACCAGAGTGCCCACAAATATGATAGCTAACTCGTCATCCTCAGCAAGAAAGAAGAACTTCTTACATAAAATTTAACCACCATACTGCTGCTGCTGCTGCTGCTGCTGCTGCTGCTGCTGCTAAGGCAAGGAAAAAGGGCACATGGTACACTAGCTATGCTGCAGGCATACATTCTAAAGTGCAAGTGCTTGCCATTCCCACTGAATTCTGCAACTTCTACTGATGTACAGCTTGTATGCTTTGTGCGATTCTTAACATATTCATCCCTGTGAAAATTGCTATTGATGGTCAGAGGTAGCACCTTCGAGTGGTAAAAAAATTTACTTGGCTCAGTTTTCCACAGGAACATTATCAATTGTCTGTTTCACCACACGTGTAACACATAGTATATCCAAGATATGACTCAATAAGTGACATATGGTTCATAATATGCTATCAAATTTGTTTATGAAATGATACTGAAGAATCATTTGAAGTCATTTTTGCATGGGTTACAATTTTCTCCATTTTTCACGTGAACTTCACCTTTGGAATAGATGTGTCTGTACTTACTGCAATTGTTTGAAACTGCTGGTAGGGACGTGATAACTCTTTGAATTCAACACATCAGTATAGGCAGCAACAGCATGTCATAAGCATAACACTAATTACTGTGATGCAGTTATGTAAAGCTTAAGGGGGTTGAATTTACCTGACTGATTAACAATTAAATAAAATGTTTATTTTAAAATAAAAGAGCAGCTTATACAGGAAAAATGACCAGTATACCAAAGAATCACTCTGCTTTGTTAAAAATGTCTCTTCTGATCTGCATCATATTGTATTCTATCTTCAACAATTTACCTTGATCTGGATTATGATCTTCATCTATCTTCTATTTCACACAAGCTGACTGATTGTTTGATCACAAACAATATTATCCATGAGTTCAATATTAGAGGAAAAATTGTGCCTGTCTGATTTTATTGGAGATGTCGACAAAGAGTTTGTTTTTTATTTTTTTATTTATTTTATTTATCTACAAATTCCATAGATCCTGTTATGCGTATGACGCTAGGATGTAGAACGACTTGATTAATATATGTTCACAGACCATGGTATCAATTGGTTTACAAGAGCAGAACTAGACATAAATTACATAAGACATGCAAAAAATAATATTGAACTAAAACTTAGCATAATGTATTATTCCTACGACTTTATTTATCACATTGCAAAAGCCTTTTTGTCACAGTAAGTATATGGTTACAAATAGGAACAAAAAGAACATAAACAAACAACAGTAAATATAAATACATGCAAAGACTACTTTTCTCTGTTGAACTATTCATCAAGTGAGTAAAACTTTTTCTCGATTAAATATGTCTTTAGATTGTTTTTGAATGATGCACTGTTACTACGTAGACTTTTTATATAGCTTGGTAATAAGTTAAATATATTGACACTGGAGTAATGCACTCGTTTCTGTACCCGAGTTAAACTTTTTAGTTCAAAGTGGAGGTCAGCCTTCTTTCTTGTATTGTGATAATGGAAGCTTTCATTGGTTTCATAGTGGGCAACATTGTCAACCAAGAAACTCATTAGGGGAAAAAAATATACTGGCAGGTTGTGGAAAGTATTCCAAGTTTTTTAAAGAGCATACGGCAGGAGGTTCTTAGGGGTACTCTGCACATTATACGGACTACTTTTTTCTGCATGAGGAAGATTTTTTTAGATGAGTGTGAATTGCCCCAGAAGATGCCATAACACAAAATGGAGTAGAAGCCTGCATCAAAAGATTAAACAACACTGTATTTAAAATTGAGAGAGTGTTTTAGTATGAAGAACATTCCAGCAGTTTCCCAACCACCTTACAATCCAAACATGGCACTTAACAACTTTTTTTTATACCCTAGTATATAATGTACACTTCAAACTAAAGTGTTTCGGTACTGTCAAAAATGTCCAAGCTGCTGAGAGGACTACTTAACATAATATTTCTTTTGTAGAATTCCAGTTTTATTATGGATCAACAACATTGGAAGCCTTGAATACAGTGTTGATGGGAATAATATGAGAACTACTAAGTGCATTTGAACTAAATTTCGATGAGTTTCTTTTTTCAGAATCTTTCTCATTTCTTCTGGGACATAACCAGCACCTTATCCCAGTGTAAATTATAAATTTTAGACTGAACGAGTTCCCAATAACCAAGAACCTTGATCAGAATATAAAGATCCTCATGGGATGCTTGACAGCAGCGAAGCACGTGCTGCCATATTAAGAACACTGCAGAAAGAACTAGACCTTACATACCTGACTTACATCCAGCCAATGGCCGACATCTTTTGTTACTGCCTCAATGAGCTGATGCACAGACTGACGCACAGAACACCAGTATTTTAAATCTATTAAGTGGTAGAAAAGTGAGCTGGCTGGTGCAGTCGAGAGGTTCTAGGTGCTCCAGTCTGGACCCGCGTGACCGCTACCCGCTACGGTCGCAGGTTCGAATCCTGCCTTGGGCATAGATGTGTGTGATGTCCTTAGGTTAGTTAGGCTTAAGTAGTTCTATGTTCTAGGGGACTGATGACCTCAGATGTTAAGTCTCATAGTGCTCAGAGCATTTTTCGTTGTGAAGGGGAAAAATAGGTGCTCTGTTCCTTAAATTCTCAAAGTTACAGCCACATTCACCATGACGGACATCTGCACAGAGGTGCTCGTACCACGTGTACAAGGTGATGGAACAGTGAGTCCTACCATACAAGGTGTCAGTTTAAAAAATTTCAACTCTTTACTTCTGTGGTTTTATTTCTGTGCTATGATGCCACAAGTAACCAAAGTAACACAAAAAACCATTGAAGAGAATGCAACAGCTATACAAAGTCCATTGCAAGGTTTATCACCATTAAAATGGCGGTTGGTTGAGCTGGACATGTAGTGCACGCATACAAAAGGAATCCTTTTCCTGTCATAATGCCCTATTACTTCATACTCCAGAGAAGCCACAGGTTCACACTCCATGATATGACATAGTGACTAGGGATGGGTCTGTCATAAGCAACACTGCTCCTGTGATGAGCTTCTCAGTTGGTGCACTTCCCACAGTGATAATAGACAGGTGACCTCTTCCTGACTGGTGTCCATTTCACAGTCAGTTACAGCATCCTGCACCCGCCTCCCAACCACTGTGACAAAATGTATTAGTGCAAGCACCCAAATTTTTGCTCATTGCATCTTGCAGGGTGGGAGGTTGCTGGTTTTTGGCATCCTGACATCGGTGGTGTCAGCTGGTTGAGCGACACACACAGGTTTTGTGGTGTCGTCCCAAGTGTTGCTGGTTCAATACAGGACTGGCTGCACTGGAAATGAGTAGAAACGGAGATCCTACCACTCTACTGCAGACAACACTGGGGATCATTTCACTGGCATCCCAAATTTACTACTGTGCGAGATCTGATTCCATGGCAGAGGGTGATGTTGAGGTGGCAGTCACATGGCCTATGGACCAAGCTGAAGACTGTTTTGCTTCAAAGGTTTAGTGTGTCACCAGGGGCAGTGGTGGAAATGTGATGATGGCATGAAAAGCCATCTCCGTTATGGGTAAAGGTATTGCAGATATTTGTCTCTTCGATGGTCGCCTGGGCCCATTTGGGTTGTTGGCCATATTTTTGGGTCCACACTTAGGTGCTGGTATCATACCAAGAATGAAGTTGCTTTCTCATACGAAATGCTGGCTGCGGCATGTTCTTATTGTTACTTGTGTTACTATCTACATGTCCACAAAAATTTCTCGCCTTCCATCCCCACCTCATGCTTCATCGGTGATCCATTCCATTGGGATCTACATTACGGGGGTTCCATTTGGGTGAGCAGTTCTGAGTTTAAGGTAGATGAAGGCAGCAAAGAACAGAGTTAGAGCCAGCATGATACTGCATATGGTGACATTGAAGGTCACAGCTGTAAGACTCTGTTTTTCACTATATTGCTGCACACACCAGAGTATCTGATCCACTGAAATATGCTCTTCTTGCGTCACTGTGAACATGTTGAAAGAGAGAATTAGGTCTGGTCTCAATATATTATAGCTTTAGGTCACATTTTGTATTGGGAGCACACCTAGTGGTTTGTCTGACCAGTAAAATTGCGGCTGCGTTATGTTCAATTTGGTAGTTCCTACAACTGCGGCTGACAAGTGAAATATTGGTTCTGTTGTGTCACATACCATCCCATTAATTAATAGCCCATTGTTCTGCAGTTCCAATTGCTTTGTGCCTGCAAGGCTCCCGACCTTCTAGCAATTTGCCACCAGCACTATGGTGTTGTACGCAGAAGAGATCTAGTGTAGCGCTGTTTGTCTGTGTCACATACTGAAGCCTTAACCACATTTCCAACAATGTTGGTCATCTGTTTTGCCTAAAAATAACTGAACCTCACACGTGTCTGTGCAAGCCTGGATCACTCAGTTTGGCCATACAGTAATCCTTTCTCTCTGACAGTGCTGGAGTTTTTTCGCTGTTATTACCATGCTCCTCCAATATGCTGTTGGCTAATTAGCCCCATGACTTTTACCCTTGTGTCCAATGTATCCACTCAAGTTTGTATGATTCCTAGATTTTGATTCATGCTACCAACTCATGACTTTACATTCTCCAGTACCTCAGTGGTTTATGTTCATAACATGCATGTATTATTTAGCAGCACCTGTCTCAAACTGGTCAGTTGCATGGTAAGCCACTCAACCACTGCCTTGTTTCCTCTTGCCATCTCCCTCACTCTTCCCAAGATTGTATTTGGAACTGCAGATGATGTTGACATCATGGTTAGATGCAGGGGAGATTACTGAAAACTCCACTTAGCTCCAACACCTTTTGTGTCGTCAAAAGGTATGCAGCACCATGTCTGTTGCTTGCTGGATTTACCCCTGTAGTTGTTTATAGGACCTATGCGATTTCTCATATTCTCCACACACTTCCCTGAGTATCCCTTTGCTCCTCATCTTCTTACTGTAACTCTGAGAACTCATCCTCCAATCTTTTCCCATTGTTTTTCATCTGTCAGACATTAGAAGTTTAATCTCAACATCCATTGAAGGCTTGTTAAGAAGCACATGCTGCTGCCTAATAAAAGCATTTTCCAGTTCTTGATCTTACAACATTCCCATTCCACCTTTGATGAGGAGATGAAGTACCGCCATGATTAGGTTTCCCTCCATCCTTAATTCTGGCGTACAGCAATCTGGGAATAGGAAACTAAAATTACTCTTTCACACACTTTCAGAGAGAGATCTGCTGTCACCCCGCACACCCCTTACTCACATACTGATCAAAATCCGTAGACATAAACTACTCAAACTGTGGCACAGAAAACTCATTCACTGCTCTCTTTCCACAACCTAAAAAGTTTGGATAATCCTTATGTTAACAACTTTCGTAATTACACTACAACATAACACAAAATATACACAGTATCACTCCGTATTTCCTCGGCCTTATCCAGTGTGACATTTCCTGCACTGGATGCGCATCATCTTTGCACTAACTCTTCTCCTTACTGCTTTCCTCCTTTTTATTTGCTGTGCATGTTGATTG